>NC_133286.1:7537273-7567976 GCF_005239225.2 Populus alba | reverse complement strand
GTAAGAAAATCCAACCCAAGGAAGTTCACCTAAAAAAAAACTTTGAACATAATCATTGTTTTCTTCCAACAAAAAGCCCCATCAATCTATGTTTTCATTGAGCACACAAAAAGAAGGTTTATTAATATCTTGTTTAAGAAGTATGAAGGCAGGGAATATAAATTTAATGAGAGTTTGTTTATCGCTGGATAGATTAATGGAAGTTGAATGATGAATGCTTGCTTTGTGGACTTGCAAATTGTTTCTCTATTTTTAACGCTTTAGATTTACTAGGCGACTAGTAATAAGCTGGTTGGGGGGTTGTGATTAGTATTAAAAGTGGCATGTTTATTCAAGGTTTTATATCATCATTTTGCACTTGAATGAATCCAAATAACTCCTTAAAATAAAGCATGTTTTATAAATAACAAGTTTGATTATTATAAGATACCTTAATTTATGGTAAATGCTCATTTTAAATGCAGGACTATCACATAAATAAAAGGATTGATTGATTGAGTTGAAAGCATTGAAAGTTAAAGGACAAAGAGATGGCCAAACTTAGAAAAGAGATGTCGGTGCAAGCAAACGAACATTGCCTCGGTAATTGGATCAATTCTGGAGCTCTAGAATTTCGATTTGGCCACTTTAATATGGATGAAAGGTAAGACAAAGGCCTATCAACTTTCATGAGGAGCCAAGATTTGAAAGGTGTTTTGAAGTCCAAAATTGAATGAACAACGAAGCAAGTTCTGAATGCTGTCCTGCAGCCCAAACACTATTAGTGTTACCCATATCTTGAGTTCTAGAGTCGCAAATTGACCTCTCTTTTTTTTTGTGAAAGCTGAGACAATTTTCCTAGAAACATTCTTTGAAGGATTTGGGCAAATTTGACTGTTAGCAAATGACGTCTTGATCAGACAATGAGATAAGGATTGTTATCTAGTAAGATGTGGCCTACCTCACCATCAATTAGTCAACAAATCAATAGTCCAAATTTTTGGCCTATAAAAGGCAGGCATTACCATGTATTGAGGCATCTTGGTGTTCAGATCAGATCTGGCTACTTGCATTCTCTCTTGTAATTGCTTATGTTTTGCTTTCATTAATATCAAGTTTTAGCACTTCATTTTTCCTTTCCTTTGTCTAGTTAACTTCCTTTCTCATTTATGTTCTTTGTCTTGGCTCATTTTATGTTTTCTTTTTCTTTTATTATGTCTAGCTAAGTTAATTAATGTAAGGTGAAAAAGGGTAACACTAATGGTGTAAGAACAAGTTATATATAAACTTAACCAATGGACCTTAAGTTGGATACTAACATGTTTTATACGTTTTGTTTATCTGTTCACTTTAAATACTTTGCTGTTAAATGGTTAATTAGATTTAGTTGTGTAACACTTTGGTACAACAAAAAATACTTGGCACTTTCATAGCCCATACTGTATGCGTTTAACCGACACCTGAGCTTGAAAGACTTGATTTGTTGTTAACATAAGTTTATAATCAATGAATGCCTGCCACAACATTTACAAGTATTGAGCTTTATTCGAATAAGATAATTAATGTAATATGTTAACAATTATATCCGATTGGAACCTCCTTTATGTGTGGTTTCCAATTGAGTAATAAAGAGTTTATATTATACTTGT
The DNA here is from genome assembly GCF_005239225.2 of Populus alba. NCBI lineage: Eukaryota > Viridiplantae > Streptophyta > Magnoliopsida > Malpighiales > Salicaceae > Populus > Populus alba. Next base: position 7,566,348 of record NC_133286.1, on the reverse strand, counting down.
TTGAAAGTACCATTAGTGTGATCCTCTAACCTTGACATTTGTTTTTATCATTGTTTATCCTTCGTTATTCTTTTAATCTCAAAGTTCTCAATTAATTTCTTCAATTTCTGTTATTATTATTTATTATTATCATTGTTATTATTATTATTTACATTCTGTTTATATTTATAATTATATATCTTTTGATCTTTTTTTCATAAAAGTCAGTATAATAGGTCTGGAAAACCTGTGACCCGATCTTTAGATCATTCTCAGGTATAAACAAAGCCACGTACTGAGTTATTATTATTGTTGTTGTTGTTGTTGTCTTGTTTATTTAATAATTTATACAATTAACGCTCCTGTGGTTCGACCCCGGTCTTGCGGGTTATTTTATTACTTCGACACTCCTTGCACTTGGGAAGAGACATCAAGCTTTTGTGTCGTGTCATTATTATTACTATTTTATTATTATTATTATCTGTTCATAACTTAGTATATAGGCTGGAAACCTGTGAACCCGATCGTTTAGATCATTCTCAGGTATAACAACGCCACGTACTGAGTATTATTATTATTATTACTATTACTAGTACTACTATTTGTTCATTATTATCGTTATTATTGTTATTGTTGCGTTGTTATTTATAATTTATACAATTAACCTCTCTGTGGTTCGACCCAGGTCTTGCCGGGTTATTTATTACTTCGACACTCCTGCACTTGGGAGAAGACATCAAGCTTTTGGTCGTGTCAATTACAAAATAGCAAGAATTCAAAATTTACCCAAACAAGGCCTTAACTGTTTCAAAATTACAGAAAAGTCATTACACAAATAAAAAATTACATAACAGCCCCTATAAATCCAGGAAACTACTGGGAAGGCTTCTGGACAACCAAAAACACCGGCGGCGCGTCTCCTCCACGCGCCACCCGCCACTGCGGCGTGTGGCCTCACGCACGCGCCGTGAAATCCAGGGCCATGGGGAGATCCGTAATGGCTTCCTTCCCTCTTCACCCTCTGGTCGACTGTGAGCAGCGCCGATACCTGCAAAACACCCAAAACGCAACAAACCAGTCTGTTTTAGTTTTATTTTCAAACGATTTTAGTTCTCTCTTTTCCAGATCTGTTTTCGGTCTTCCTTCTCCCTCCCGGTTCGTTTCCCTCTGCTAGTGGCAGATCCGGCCGTTGGTTCACGGTCCAGATCTGCTACGTGGGGTTGAACCGATGAAGAAGAGTGGGGGATCACCGGGTCTTCACGAACTGGCGGGCTGGTCCAGGAGAAATGGGTTTGTCGAGGCCCGAGTGAGGAGAGAGTTGGGTCTACTGGATCTTCGGATGGCGCTGCTGCGAAGACACCGCTGCTGGGAGGAGGAGATGAAGACAGTGAAGATGGGGGAAAACTGGAGAGGAGAGCTCCTGCGATTTCGTGGCTGTTGTGGCCAGGGGAGCTGGCGGCTAGAGGAAGGAATTGTGGGGGCCGGTCTCTGTTTTTTACAGAGAGGAAGTGAGCGGTTGGCTGCTCTGGTTTTTGGAGAATGAGGGGGCTATTTGTGGCCGGCTAGGAGAAGGAAAATGAGGGAGCTTTTTCTGGTTTATTGGGAGAGGGAGAGGTGGTTGCTCGTGTGGAGGGATGAGGTTTTTTGGTTTGTTTTGGGGCTGAGGGGCCCTTTGAAGGAGAACTGGCTGATGGGGAGAAATGGCCGAGAGAGGGGAGAGGATGATGGCTCTGAAATGGCCGGCGTAGAAGAAAATCAAACAGCTTGGGGGGCGGCTGGCGGCTGCAGAGAATATGGTTTTCTTTTTGATGTGCATCATGGGAATTATAATCCATCTCGTAAAGCTGAATCTAATATGCAAGAGGATTCATATGGTCCAATGACAAGAGCGAGAGCGAAACAACTACAACGGGCCTTGACGAATCAAATTGCAATGATTGAAGCTGCGTCGGAGTTAAAAATTAGCAATCAGTTTGAAATTGGTTCAAGGGTGCTTATTTACCCTACAATTGGAACTTGGAGATGGAAAAGCCCTTAATGGTTCTTTCATGCTGGGCTACTTGTATTTGGATTGATAATGCAAGTGAAGGAATTGATGTTGTTTACGGTCAGAACAGTAGATGGATTTGAACCCGAATTTGAAGTCATCCAATGCATGTGAAAACAAGATTTATGTAGGTAAAATTCAAGTTCAGAACGTGATCTTTCTATATTGTCCAACCATGATAGCATTGGACTTTTGTGTCAAAAGTTATGGCTGTTTTAAATTTAGTCTGCATATGTTTTAGAAATGTCAAAAAAAACGTCTGTTAGTTAAATTTGTCTACTTGCTTTATTAAAAGTCTAGTTTTTAGGCTTGACTTCTGTCATGTTGAATTCACCTAACTTTGGAGGGATGTTCCAAAGATAAATATGTATCAGAATATGAAGAAAACACTTTTTTGGCCAAGATTTGAAAACTTAATTCAGAGAATTAAGAGTTGTTCTTCCAAATTCGTTTTGTGAAGAACCATACCTGACTTATCACTCTTCAATCACAAAGAGTGTGGCGTCGAAATCCTAGATTGATCTTTGTGGCGTCCAGATCGACTTATCAAAGTATCATTCTAGTCTATCCTCCATCTTATTTACCTTAAATCACTACAATCCAGCCTAAATACCAAAAGAAAGACAACACAACCAGACCCATCCTTCATCCATTTTCGTTAGAATCATTGTTGCCGATTTTCAAATCATTCACGGCACATCATCTGGTATCAGAGCATCAGTTGCGATCTTAGGCGGGAGCCAAAAAAAAAAAAAAAAAAAAGAAGAAGAAAGGTTTGCTGAATTGAGGTTGATAAACTTAACTATGGCTGGAGATAAAGAAGATTTGCCAAGAGGGTTAAGTTTGGAACAGGCACAGGTTTATGGGCTTACAACGATCTCATGCTGAGATCCGGGATGAGATGACGGAATTCGTGAACAGTTGAATACCCTTATACAAAGGATGCAAAGAAATAATTTGCAACCCCAACCGAGGCAAGCACTTAGGGTGCCACGAAATGATATTATAGAAGCTGACGAAGATCCAAATGGGGATGATGAGGCTGATGATAGGGTCAGACCAAGAAGGCAGAATTATAATCCTCCTAATGGTCTCAAACTTAAGATTCCACCGTTTAGAGGAAGTAGTTCACCTGAGGAATACTTGGAGTGGGTTTCAGAAGGTTGAAAAGGTGTTTGAATGGTATGATTATTCTGAAGAAAGGAAGTGCAAGGTGGCAGCACTTGAGTTTACAGATTATGCTCTTTTATGGTGGAAAAACTTAAAGATTCAGAGGAGAAGGGATGAGAGGAGGAGATTGCAACATGGGCAACTATGAAAAGAGTGATGAAGAAGAGATTTGTTCCTGATTACTATAAACAGGAGCTATACATCAGACTTCAAACTTTGCGACAGGGATCTTTGACTGTGGAAGAGTATGTGAAAGAGTTTTGAGCTGCTGCTGATTCGATGTGAATTGATGGAACCTCAAGAGCAAACAATAGCTAGATTTCTTGGAGGGTTGAGGAAGGATATAGCTAATGTTGTTGAGTTACAGCCGTAACATCTTCCTTGAGGATGTTATAAAGCTTGCAACCCGAGTAGAGAGGCAGCAGAGACGAGGAGGTGTCCGAACTGGTGGAACTACGTCAAGCGCGACAAGGGCTGTTTCTACGCCTACACAAACATGGAACACACCTAAACGAGATGAGAAGGTGGAGTTTAGCAAGGGAAATACCAGTTCTGATTCTTTGAAGGGAAAGGAGAAGGTGACAGAACCTCAACACCCTAGGAGGTCTCGGGACATTAAGTGCTTCAAAGTGCTTGGGACATGGGCATATTGCTTCTGAATGTCCAAATAAAAGGGTGATGATTTTGCATGGGGATCATGGAGAGCTGATTAGTGGAGATGAGGTTGAAACTGAAGACGAAGATGAGGTACAAGTGGCTGAACAAGAAGAGGATTTCGAACCAGTGAAGGGAGATTTGTTGGTTGTTCAACGGGTTCTGAATGCACAAATTGAACGTTAGTGATGAGCAACGCGAGAACATCTTTCATACTCGATGTCAGATTCGAGATAAGGTGTGCGGGATGATCATTGATAATGGAAGTTTGCACTAATGTTGCGTCAACTACCTTGGTGGAGAAATTGGGTTTAAATACCCTTCCACATCCCAGACCCTATAGTTTGCGATGGCTGAATGAGAATGGGGAGATTCGGGTGACAAAGCAAGTTCGTGTACCTTTTTCCATTAAAACCTATCATGACGAGGTTTTATGTGATGTTGCACCCAATGTCAGCTAGCCATTTGTTGCTGGGTCGTCCATGGGCAGTTTGATAAGGATGTGACCTACAATGGACGAAAGAACACTTATTCTTTTATGCTGAATGGAAAGAAGGTGAACTTGTTACCACTGAGTTCTCAACAAGTTAGAGAGGATCAGTTACGAAGCCAACAAAAGGAGGTGACATCACGAAAGGGGCTGTTGTTAGCCAAAAAAGGAGAACATCAAACAAGCATTAGCCGCAACAGGGATTGTTTTCATGGTCTGGGCAAAAGCAACTACTACAAGTAGAAGGATTGGACTTACCAAGACAGATTAAGGAATTACTTGAAGAATTTTAAAGATGTGTTTTCCAGATGAATTACCTAAAGGATTACCACCTATTCGTGGTATTGAGCATCAAATTGATTTGGTGCCGGGAGCTTCACTTCCTAATAGACTAGCATACAGATGTAATCCAGAGGAAGCGAAAGAGATTCAAAGGCAGGTCGGTGAGCTCTTAGAGAAGGGCTATGTGCGAGAATCACTTAGTCCATGTTCCGTACCTACTTTGCTTGTTCCGAAGAAAGATGGTACCATGAGGATGTGTATGGACAGCCGTGCTATCAACAAAATAACAGTTAAGTATCGATTTTCTATACCCAGACTTGATGATTTGCTTGATGAGTTGCATGGTGCGTATTGTTTTCTAAAGTCGATTTTCAAATCGTACTTGGATTACCAAGAACACAACGTGGGAAAGGATTTAATAATGGTGGTGGCTGATCGATTCTCCAAAATTTCCCATTTCATTCCTTGTATGAAAACTGACGATGCAATACATGTTGCTGATTTGTTCTTTCAAGAGATTGTTCGTTTGCATAGAATTCCTAAAAGCATTGTCTCTGATTGTGATACAAAGTTCTTAAGCCACTTTTGGAAGACTATTTGGAGGAAACTTGGAACAAAGTTACTTTTCAGTACGGCAATGTCATCCACAAACTGATGGACAAACTGAGGTAGTAAACCGAACTTTATCTTCTTTGTTACGAGCTGTTATACATAAGAATTTGAAGAGTTGGGATACTTGTTTGCCGATTGTGGAGTTTGCATATAATCGTAGTGTGTATGGGGCTACAAATTTTCACCATTTGAGGTTGTCTATGGCTTTAATCCTTGTGTTTCCTATTGATCTTGTTCATATTCCAATTGATGAGAGGACATCTATGGATGGAATTAGAAAGGCAGAATTGATGAAGAAACTACATGAGCAGGTTCGACTACATATTGAGGAGAAAACAACAAAGTATGCTAACACAAGCTAACAAGGGGCGAAAGATGGTCAGGTTTGAACCTGGAGATCTTGTTTGGATTCATATTAGCAAGGGCAGATTTCCAAGCAAACGTAAGTCCAAGTTGATGCCAAGAGTTGACGGTCCATTTCGTATTATAGAGAAGGTGAATGACAATGCGTATAAGGTAGATCTTCCTGGTGATTACAACGTATCAGCTACTTTTAATGTGAAAGACTTATCTCCGTACTTGGATGATGATGACGATTCTGATTTGAGGACAAATCATTTTCAACCCGGGGCTGATGATGTGCATCATGGGAATTAATAATCCATCTCGTAAAGCTGAATCTAATATGCAAGAGGATTCATATGGTCCAATGACAAGAGCGAGAGCGAAACAACTACAACGGGCCTTGACGAATCAAATTGCAATGATTGAAGCTGCGTCGGAGTTAAAAATTAGCAATCAGTTTGAAATTGGTTCAAGGGTGCTTATTTACCTACAATTGGAACTTGGAGATGGGAAAAGCCCTTAATGGTTCTTTTTCATGCTGGGCTACTTGTATTTGGATTGATAATGCAAGTGAAGGAATTGATGTTGTTTACGGTCAGAACAGTAGATGGATTTGAACCCGAATTTGAAGTCATCCAATGCATGTGAAAACAAGATTTATGTAGGTAAAATTCAAGTTCAGAACGTGATCTTTCTATATTGTCCAACCATGATAGCATTGGACTTTTGTGTCAAAAGTTATGGCTGTTTTAAATTTAGTCTGCACATGTTTTAGAAATGTCAAAAAAAACGTCTGTTAGTTAAATTTGTCTACTTGCTTTATTAAAAGTCTAGTTTTTAGGCTTGACTTCTGTCATGTTGAATTCACCTAACTTTGGAGGGATGTTCCAAAGATAAATATGTATCAGAATATGAAGAAAACACTTTTTTGGCCAAGATTTGAAAACTTAATTCAGAGAATTAAGAGTTGTTCTTCCAAATTCGTTTTGTGAAGAACCATACCTGACTTATCACTCTTCAATCACAAAGAGTGTGGCGTCGAAATCCTAGATTGATCTTTGTGGCGTCCAGATCGACTTATCAAAGTATCATTCTAGTCTATCCTCCATCTTATTTACCTTAAATCACTACAATCCAGCCTAAATACCAAAAGAAAGACAACACAACCAGACCCATCCTTCATCCATTTTCGTTAGAATCATTGTTGCCGATTTTCAAATCATTCACGGCACATCACTTTTTTTAGGTTTTTTTTCTCCCCCGTGTCAAAATTTTTCTCCCTTCTAAAAATTTCTCCCCCCCAGTTGTGTTCACTGTAGCTTAGTATTTATAGGGAAAGTTTTACTAGGTTTTTCAAACTGGTCCCTCTACTTTTCTTTTTCTTTTTGTTCCCTTTTTTTTTTGTAAATTTTGATTTTCTCTCTTTTTTTTGTGTTTTCGAAAGCGAGCACTATCACCGTCAACTCAACAAAGAAAATCAGTGATCATAAAATTTACGCGTTAAAAGTTGAACGCGTTCCAAAATTCCTTTAAAAATTTAAATTCTTTTGAGATGACATTGAAAATGCTAAAAACGATGCAAATACATCAAAAGTATATTTTTTGGGTTTTTCTTTGTTTTTTTTTTGCTATTTTTTATTTTTCTGAAAATTTATCAAAAATATGGGTCAAAAATTGGGTAGCGACAGATGCCCCCTCTTTACAATGCTTACTATGCAAAAATTCATCAATGTTTTGCATAGTAAGCTTGTAAAGAAAACAAAAGGTTTTCCTGGCTTATCGAGTGATCCACTCAGCCAAGTACTTCACTTTTTAAAAGAAAATGATCTCATTATCTTGGGTGACCTGCCCATACACTCACACTGGTCTATTTTCATGGGCGACCTGCCCTTTTTGAAGAGAAGTGGTCTGTTTTCAGGGGCGACCGACCCACACACTCACACTGGTCTATTTTCACGGGCAACCTGCCCACACATACTCACACTGGTCTATTTTCAGGGGCGACCGACCCACACACTCATTGTGGTCTATTTTCAGGGGCGACCTGCCCACACATACTCATTGTGGTCTATTTTCACGGGCGACCTGCCCAAACATACTCACGCTGGTCTATTTTCACGGGCGACCTGCCCACACGTACTCACACTGGTCTATTTTCACGGGCGACCTGCCCTTTTTGAAGAAAAGTGGTCTATTTTCAAGGGTGACCTGCCCACACACTCACACTGGTCTATTTTCATGGGCGACCTGCCCTTACACTCACACTGGTCTATTTTCACAGGCGACCTGCCCACACATACTCATTGTGGTCTATTTTCACGGGCGACCTGCCCACACGTACTCACGCTGGTCTATTTTCACGGGCGACCTGCCCTTTTGATTGGGTTAACCTGAGATCCCATCTAGCGATCTCCTTTAACCGAAACCAAAATCGGTGTGTAGCTTGGTCAACCTAAAATCCCATCTGGCGATTCCCTTTAACCAAAGCTAAATTCTGTGTGTGGTTGTGTTAACCTGAGATCCCATCTGGCGATCTCCTTTAACCAGAACCGATACAAAGATGTGTGTGTGGTCTCATTGTAATGGGTGACCTACCCAAAAAACATGATGGTTTCATTGTGATGGGTGACCTAGCCAGAAAACATGATGGTCTCATTGTCATGGGCGACCTAGCCAGAAAACATGATGGTCTCATTGTAATGGGCGACCTACCCAAGTGGAAAAATGATGGTCTCATTATGATGAGTGACCTACCTAGATGCCAGATGATGGTCTCATTATGACGGGTGACCTACCCAAATAAAAAATGATGGTCTCATTATAACGGGTGACCTACCCAGAGAAAAAGATGATGGTCTCATTATGACGGGTGACCTACCCAAAAAGAAGATTAAAGTGGTCTCATTGTTATGGGTGACCTACCCAGATGCAAAATGATGGTCTCATTATGATGGGTGACCTACCCAGATGGAAGATGATAGTCTCATTATGACGGGTGACCTACCCAGATGCCAGATGATGGTCTCATTATGACGGGTTACCTACCCAAATGAAAAATGATGGTCTCATTATAACGGGTGACCTACCCAGAGAAAAAGATGATGGTCTCATTATGATGGGTGACCTACCTAGATGGAAGATGATGGTCTCATTATGACGGGTGACCTACCCAGATGCAAATTGATGGTCTCATTATGACGGGTGACCTACCCGGATGGAAAATAATGTGGAAAGTGATCTCATTGTTACGGGTGACCCACCCAAGAAAATACAAAGATTTTTTTTCAAAAGAAATGGTCTCATTATTATGGGTGACCTACCCAAATGAAAGATGATGAAATGTGGTCTCATTATAATGGGCGACCTGCCCAAATGGAAGTGCTGGTCTCATTGTTATGGGTGACCTACCTAGATGAAATTTGATGAGAAATGGTCTCACTATAATGGGTGACCTACCCAAGAAAATGCAAAGATTTTTTTCAAAAGAAATGGTCTCATTGTTATGGGTGACCTACCCAGATGCAAAATGATGGTCTCATTATGATGGGTGACCTACCCAGAGAAAAAATGATGGTCTCATTATAATGGGTGACCTACCCAGATGCAAAATTGATGGTCTCATTATGATGGGTGACCTACCCAGAGGAAAAGATGATCAAAATATGAATTGGTCTCATTGTTATGGGTGACCTACCCAAATGGAAGATGATAGATGAAAGGTGGTCTCATTATAATGGGCGACCTACCCAAATGCAAATTGCTAAAAATGTGAAATGGTCTCATTGTTATGGGTGACCTACCCAAATGAAAGACGGTCTCATTATGATGGGTGACCTACCCAAAAGAAAGATGGTCTCATTATGATGGGTGACCTACCCAGATGCAAAGTGGAAAGTGGTCTCATTGTTATGGGTGACCTACCCAAATGGAAGATGATGACTTACCTGGCAAAACGACGTGGCAGGCGAAGTCCTGCCAGGATAAGGCTGACACATGGCGCTTCCTGATTGCAGGGTTGACTTGAGGACTCCTCTTGATGACAGGGTTGATTTCCTCATTTCTTTGAGATTTTCCTACCGGCAGGGTTCATCTCATTCTTTTCTTATTCCAGGATCTAAATTGATTCTTTGTTATTATCGATTCAATGATTCTTTCTGTCCACAATCTTGTTGGACTTCATTAAGGATTTTCCTGTAACAAATCAAAAATCTGTGCAAATGTTTTTTTTTTTAGGTTAGATGATATGTATGCATCCTTACCTGATTTGAAATATAGGTTCCCCCTCTTTGATGCTCCATCGTCATAGGGTGCCTTTATTTGCATTCTGAAACAATCTTTGTTCTTTCCATGCATTGGCTCATTTATGTGCGAACCATCACTTAGCCGTAAATGCAGTGCCCATCCTAGGCTGTCCACGACAATTACTGCTCTCGTTGTTCATCAAGCTTGACTCTGCCCCCAAGTGTGGTGCTGCTTGATTCATCGTGAAGGATTTTCTCTCCTGAATTCTTCTGAGAATTATCCTCTGATTGATTGTGTGCAGCATGCCAACACCCATCAAGATTGTTAACCAGTCATGAAATTGCCTCCAGTTGAAACAATACTTTTCAAGTATTTGCTATCATCAGCCTTCTTGGAAACTATATGGTCGTCCAGACATGCCTCTCCTAAACTTGCCGTAAAAGGCTCTTTGTTGCATTCCCGATGCTCTCCTTAATGAGTTATTCTCAGCTTGTCAAATCAGCTTATGCAAAGAAATGACTTGGCATTATCAATGATGTTTATCACCCATATTCATGCGGTGAAGTGCGTATTTGAGCTTCAGAATAGATGGTCCCACCGTCAGTCTTGGTGGTATGCATATGTTCGATGTTCATTCAAATGCACTCACCCGATAACATCATTTAGGAGTCATAACCATGTTTCAGAGGGTAACCCAAGCTGATGATAATAAAATGCCCTTCAAGTGCAGCGTTGCTCATCAATTGTTGTTGAAGCTCAGTAAATCACAGATTATCTTTGAACAACATTGCCCCCAGTCGATCTGAACATCGTTCATCTGTCTATACTCAAGAAGTTTTTTCTTTGTCATTGTCAAATGCCAAACATAACTTTGATGGACTTTGACGACTCATCATCTGATTCTTTCTTTACCCCCTAGCTTATCTGAATACTGTTTGTTTTCCTTCTTAGGGTCCGCTGTATTGCCCCCAGGTGGTCAACGTTTCAAGGAGTGTCAAGAAATGTTGATGTCATTTTTTGTCAAGGATTTTGCAAACTCAATCGATGTTCTTGTTTGAAAACCTTTCCTGTTCTGGAATCAAATCTCATATTTCAACGATCATGTCTATTCAAGTCTAATTGTTGAAATGAAATCAAAGAGATGTCTGTTTTTGAAAGTATTTTCATAAATCAAGCTTCTTTGGTCAAAGACCCAACACACACTATTCAATGCAGTCCTTTGATTGTCTTGTATTTTGAAAATAGAAATGACCCGTTGTAAGATTAAAATGACTTTTTTCATGGTTCTTTGTGTCAGTTTTAATCTTTGATATTGGGTATATCTTTTGATGGTCTGCGATGAGGTGACCTTCTGTGAATTTCACAGAAAAACAACAGGCTCAAGTCAAAACTTGAGGATTCATCAAGAAAAATTGTTTTCTTTTTTAGCAACAATTTTATCAGCATGCATAATGACCAGTAGCTTAATCCATGAAGCCACGACTCTTATGGAAAAACTCTTCAAGTTTCGAGATCGTCATTTATCGATTCAGATTGCTTACTTGATCAAAAAGGGCTTTTTGAAGCACTTAATGTAGGCTATGGTTCATGGCTATAAAAGAAAGGAATTTCACAGGCTCAAAAGGTGTTTGAGGGTTTCAAAGACCTAGGATCAACATTAACTATTCATCAACTCTCTTTCTCTTATTGTCATAGTAGAGAAAGTGACATATAACCTTGTTAATCTCAGATATCAGAATTCTCTTAACATAGGTCATGATGCAAATCTAACTTTTCTTTGATGAATAATCAATCTAATCTTTTTGAAGACACTAAAGGCTTTATCATAAACACACCAAAAGACATAAAGCTCCATTCTTTTTTTTTTTTTTTGACTTTTGGCATTTGCTGTGTCTTTCTTCAATTGAAACATCTTTTTGCCCCTCTTAGAATTGATAGGCATTCTTTTTCCATTTCTTTTTCATTTTGCTTTTTTTTTTTTGCATAGCCTTCCTCAAAGTTTATCTTGGATGGCCCTCAATCTATGGCTTTTCTTCTTCTAGCCCTTTCTCAAACATTGGACTTTTGTTCTAAGCTTTTCTTTGATCTATTGATTTTATCAGTGTCTCCAAAACATCTCTCATTTGCCCCCAGTGTGGGGTGTGATCCTAGTCAGGGTTTCTTTTTGAAAGAAAATATTTTACCAGGCTCAAAATGGGACTGCAAGGGATAATATTTCAAGAAATGTGAAAGGATAACAAAGATGGCCTTTTCTCATTTCAAGCAAAGTCGGTTAGAACCGATAAATTTTGACCTCATCTAGTGTAATGATTGGGACCTGTAAGAGTCAATGATTCACGAGTCCATAACTACTGAATCCACTACATGTCATTATGCATACTGTTAAAACTTAGCTACATGATGGGTGGTTCAATTTCTTGTATGAGTTCAAAATTGTTTGGTCACCTCATGTCATTTTCAAGCATCGAGTCATTTCTGCAATCAAAATAATTTTAATCTTCAGGATTGATTATCCTTAATTTTGAATGTTGGAGTTTGACCAAAATATTTTGTCAAAATACCCATTGAAAGAAGTATCTCTTGATTTCAAAACAACAAGAAGATAAAGAAAAGACATGTTTCGTTCAAGGATGAGAAGTGATCCCAAAACAAAAATGCAAAATGGCCAAAATCCATAACAAAGATGATTGACAGTTTAACTCCTTCTTGGATCAGCTTGTCTGGCAATATTTGTGTTTCGCTGAGTCAATTTCAATCACTTGTCATTCTGAGGAAGTTCCGATGACAAAATGATCGATGACATCATCTTTCACCAATTGAGCTCAATTCTTGAAGCTCATGCGTCTGTTCAACTAAAATGGCCGATGACCCCACCATGACGACACATCTCTTGTCTGGATTGAACCACCTAGAAAATGGTGGTTGTATGGGATTTGTCGAAGTCAGGCAAAATTCTGAATCTGACAGATGCTGGTCAACGAGCTCGAGGGGCAGAGGTATTGTCAATCTTGGCAAAGGTACTTGAGCAGTTGATGCTATGGCAAGACCTGACTAGGCAAAATAATTGAGGTTTCTCAATTGAGAGTCATCTTCTGATTCAAACTCTCTTCACAGTTCTAGAATCCACGGTAAAGCCCTCAATCTTTCCCAGCATGTTCAATTATTTCAGCAATCCTCTCAACATTGTGTTAATCTTCCAATGTTGTTGTGGTTATTTGAGGATTGTTAGAAAACTTTCCAACAGCTTGGTAATCTTGGCAGCGCCTAGAAACTGGTAGCATTGCTACTGCCGACGTGTGGAATCATGCGTTGTCTCTATTGTAGGAGAGCCTGATGAATCAAAAGCTCTCCTGTCTCATCTTTGATTCCTCACTGATGGTGTAGCAAACAAACACCTGTAGAGGGAGTTTTGCTCTGTTGAAGTTTCAATCTTCTTCTTGCTTTTCAACCTAGGTCTGTCTTTCAACCTACTTCTGTGTTTCGGTGCTGAAATTGACGGGGGAAAGTTTCATAGCATATGAAATTACTACATCCCCTCTTGCATTCCCCACTAGCAGATCCACAAACAAATCTCTACAGAGACAGCTCTGCCACATGAACAAAGATGGTCATTAATTGATGACTGAAGGCATTGTTGCCGTTGTTCATGACTGAAAAGGAGAGGTGCAACTTCAATGGGATGTAGACAAGCATTATTCCCACAGAAGACTGTGCAGACATTCCCTTTCCATTTGATGCTTTACACTTGTTCCGGCAAATCTGAGTCTAGCTACTTTATTTTTGATGCTCTCAACTTCCTTTTGACAATGAGCCTCTCTTTGACCCCTTTCTTCATTTCCCATCTTTTTCATTCCAGTGTAGTAGACCTCGGGTAGGGGAACCTATTTTTCATCTCGACATATGCATGATAAATGTATGAACATGTAATCTATGTGATGAACTTGCCCTTCAAGGGGTGACATATGGTCATAACTCTTACATGATGAAACAAGAATTTTTATTCTTGATCAAACTCTACAATAGAAATTTCTTGAGTAATGACCATTATATCCCCGTAAGTCATGAATTCAAGATACTTCAAGAAGGGTTTGCTCATATGCAAAACAATATATACGGAACATACATCCTAAAGGCAGGTTCTAATCTTTTTACGTGAGACAAAAAGGGTAGGTTTACTACTTGGTCTCTAAAAAGGGTCTCTTGTTGTCCAAGTGATTACCCTCGTAAAGGCAATATGGGGGCTCAGCAGATAGTAGATGGCACGTATACCCATCACTAACAGTCTAAGCACTCAACAAAGAGTTGGGGTTTACACAAACTTAAACCTTCACTAAAAGTCATAAGGTAAGCTGTTAGTCCCCACCTAACCTAAAACTTGTGTGCTTTTAAAAACTTGTGATGCATGAGAGAATTCTATACAATGCATGAAAAACATAAATAAAACAAAACGCAAAACACTTTAACACATCAAAATACAAAGCTTAGTCCGATAAAGTTGAAAACAATACCTGTCCCCAGTGGAGTCGCCATTCTGTCGCACGTCAAAATCCGCGCGGCGATTCGACTTTGGCGATTTTTCGTTGTCTTTGCTTGATTGGTTCTTTGGGGTCTTGGGAGTCGCCACCTAGTATTTATTGAGGGTTACTAGGAAACCCGGATTTACTGGTCGTGGTCAGAGATTTGAGGGTAAGGGACTGGTTGTGGCTAAGGAAGGTATTAGCACCCCTAGCGCACCCTACCTGAGGTAAGCTGCTTTGCGGTTTGATGTGATTTGAAAATTTAAGATATTAATCAAATTCTTAAGGCTTTGATAAATCAGTTATTAAATCCCAGAATATATGTAGAAACTTGTTCTTACATTTTCATGGAAAATACAACTTGATTTTATTTGTCCTTGAGATATTTAACCATATTTAAATTAACAACTAAATTTTGTTTTTTGTCTTTTTGATTTTTATAATTCAATAGCACAAATAAAAATAAAAACACACACTTCCATCTCTTTTTATTATATTTTTCTCACACACCCACCTTTACATATTACAAAATAGCAAGAATTCAAAATTTACCCAAACAAGGCCTTAACTGTTTCAAAATTACAGAAAAGTCATTACACAAATAAAAAATTACATAACAGCCCCTATAAATCCAGGAAACTGCTGGGAAGGCTTCTGGACAACCAAAAACACCGGCGGCGCGTCTCCTCCACGCGCCACCGCCACTGGCGGCGTGTGGCCTCATGCACCGCCGTGAAATCCAGGGCATGGGGAGATCCGTAATGGCTTCCTTCCCTCTTCAGTCGACTGTGAGCAGCGCCGATACCTGCAAAACACCCAAAACGCAACAAACCAGTCTGTTTTAGTTTTATTTTCAGACGATTTTAGTTCTCTCTTTTCCAGATCTGTTTTTCGGTCTTCCTTCTCCCTCCCGGTTCGTTTCCCTCTGCTGGTGGCAGATCCGGCCGTTGGTTCACGGTCCAGATCTGCTACGTGGGGTTGAACCGATGAAGAAGAGTGGGGGATCGCCGGGTCTTCACGAACTGGCGGCTGGTCCAGGAGAATGGGTTGTCGAGGCCGAGTGAGGAGAGAGTTGGGTCTACTGGATCTTCGGATGGCGCTGCTGCGAAGACACCGCTGCTGGGAGGAGGAGATGAAAACAGTGAAGATGGGGGAAAACTGGAGAGGAGAGCTCCTGCGATTTCGTGGCTGTTGTGGCCAGGGGAGCTGGCGGCTGGAGGAAGGAATTGTGGGGGCCGGTCTCTGTTTTTTACAGAGAGGAAGTGAGCGGTTGGCTGCTCTGGTTTTTGGAGAATGAGGGGGCTACCTGTGGCCGGCTGGGAGAAGGAAAATGAGGGAGCTTTTTCTGGTTTATTGGGAGAGGGAGAGGTGGTTGCTCGTGTGGAGGGATGAGGTTTTTTGGTTTGTTTTGGGGCTGAGGGGCCCTTTGAAGGAGAACCGGCTGATGGGGAGAAATGGCCGAGAGAGGGGAGAGGATGATGGCTCTGAAATGGCCGGCGTAGAAGAAAATCAAACAGCTTGGGGGGCGGCTGGCGGCTGCAGAGAATATGGTTTTCTTTTTTTAGGTTTTTTTTCTCCCCCGTGTCAAAATTTTTCTCCCTTCTAAAAATTTCCTCCCCCCCCATTGTGTTCACTGTAGCTTAGTATTTATAGGGAAAGTTTTACTAGGTTTTTCAAACTGGTCCCTCTACTTTTCTTTTTCTTTTTGTTCCCTTTTTTTTTTGTAAATTTTGATTTTCTCTCTTTTTTTTTGTGTTTTCGAAAGCGAGAACTATCACCGTCAACTCAACAAAGAAAATCAGTGATCATAAAATTTACGCGTTAAAAGTTGAACGCGTTCCAAAATTCCTTTAAAAATTTAAATTCTTTTGAGATGACATTGAAAATACTAAAAACGATGCAAATACATCAAAAGTATATTTTTTGGGTTTTTCTTTGTTTTTTTTTTGCTATTTTTTATTTTTTTGAAAATTTATCAAAAATATGGGTCAAAAATTGGGTAGCGACAAGGTCCGTATCTGTAGATCCGACCGTTGGATCGCGCTTAAATTTTTTCATCAGTTTCCAGAAGCTGTTTTCCATGGAGTTGCGTGTTATCGGTACTACACGCTGACAACGTCCGGTTAGCGCCATTCCACCGGCACGACCACAATACAGGCTCAAAAGGTCCTCATCTATAGATCCGACCGTTGGATCGCGCTTAAATTTTTTCACGAGTTTCCAGAGGCTATTTTCCATGGAGTTACGCGGAATCGGTACAACACGCCGACGACGTCCTGTCGAGGCCTTTCCACCGACTCGACTAGAGTACCGGCTCAAAAGGTCCGTATCTATAGATCAGACCATTGGATCGCGCTCAAATGTTTTCTCGAGTTTCCGGAGGCTGTTTTCCATGGAGTTGCGTTTTATCAGTACTACACGCCAACAGCGTCCGGTGAGGGCCATTCCACCACCACGACCATAGTACCGACTCAACTGGTCCGTATCTATAGATCTGACTATTGGATCGTGATCAAGTTTTTACTCGAGTTTTCAGAGGATATTTTCCATGGATTTGAGCGGAATCGATACAACACGTCGACAGCGTCTGGTCGGGGCCATTCCACCGACAAGACCAGAGTAGAGGATCAAAAGGTCCGTATCTACAAATCCAACTGTTGGATCATGCCCAAATTTCTTAACGAGTTTTTGGAGGCTGTTTTCCATGTAGTTGCGTGGAAATGGTACGACACGGTGACAACGTCCGGACTAGGACATTCCACCGACTCGACCAGAGTAGAGGATCAAAAGGTCAATATCTACAAATCCAACAGTTAGATCGTGCCCAAATTTTTAACGAGTTTCCGGAGGCTGTTTTCCATGTCATTGCGTGGAAATGGTACCACACGGCGACAACATCCGGACTAGGACATTCCACCAACACGACCAGAGTAGAGAATCAAAAGCTCCGTATCTACAGATCCAACTGTTGGATCGCGCTCAAATTGTTTAACGAGTTTTGGGAGGTTGTTTTCCATGGAGTTGCGTGGAATCGGTACTATACACCGACAGCATCCAGTTAGGGCCATTCCACCGGCACAACCACAGTACCGGCTCAAGAGGTCCATCTCTATAGATCCGACCATTGGATCGCGCTCAAATTTTTTCATGAGTTTCCGGAGGCTGTTTTCCATGGTGTTGCGTGGAATCGGTATGACACGCCGACGGCGTCCTGTCGAGGCCATTCCACCTACTCGACTAGTGTCTCGGCTCAAAAGGTCCGTATCTATAGATCAGACCGTTTGATCACGCTCAAATATTTTTCTCGAGTTTCCGGAGGCTGTTTTCCATGGAGTTGGGTGGAATCGGTACGACACGTCGACAGCGTTCGGTCGGGGCCATTCCACCGACATGACGAGAGTAGCGTCTCGAAAGTTCAGTCTCTACATATCCAAGTGTTGGATCGAGCTCAAATTATTTCACGAGTTTCAGGAGGTTGTTTTCGATGCAATTGCGTGGAATCGATACTACATGCCAACAACGTCCGGTCGAGGCCTTTCCATGGTCACGACCACAGTACCGGAACAAAAGTTCCATATCTATAGATCCGACCATTGGATCGCGCTCAAATTGTTTCACGAGTTTCTGGAGGCTGTTTTCCATGGAGTTGCGCAGAATCGGTACGACATGCCGACGACTTTCTGTCAGGGCCATTTCACCGACATGGCAAGATTACCAGCTCAAAAGGTTCGTATCTAGAGATTCGACCGTTGGATCGCGCTCAAATTTTTTCTCGAGTTTCGGAGGCTATTTTCCATCGAGTTGCGTGGAATTGGTACGACACGGCAACAGTATCCGATCGGGGCCATTCCACCGACACGACCAGAGTAGCGGCTCAGAAGGTCAGTGTGTACAGATCCGACCTTTGGATCGAGTTCAGATTTTTGAACGAGTTTCCGGAGGCTGTTTTCCATAGAGTTGCATGGAATCGGTACGACACATCGACATCGTACATTCGGGGCCATTCCACCAACACGACTAGAGTAGCGGCTCAAAAGTTTCGTATCTATGGATCCGACGGTTGGATCGTGCTAAATTTTTTTCATGCATTTCTGAAGGCTGTTTTCCATCGTCTTGCGTGGAATCGGTACTACACGCCGACAGCATCCGGTCGGGGACATTCCATCGACACGACCACATTACTGGCTCAAAAGGTCCATAACTATAGATCCGACCATTGGATCCCGCACAAATTTTTTCACGAGTTTCTGGAGGCTGTTTTCCATCGAGTTGCGTGGGATCGGTACGCCACGTCGACAGCGTCGGTCGGGGTCATGCCACTAGCCCGACCAGAGTAGTGGCTCAAAAGGTCCGTATCTATAGATTGAACCGTTGGATCGCGCTCAAATTTTTGCGCAAGTTTCCGGAGGCTATTTTCCATCAAGTTATGTGGAATCAGTAGACACGTGCGACAGCGTCCGGTCGGGGCCATTCCACCGACACGACCAGAGTAGCGTCTCAGAAGGTCTGTGTCTACAGATCCGACCATTGGATCGAGTTCAAATTTTTGAACGAGTTTTCGAAGCCTGTTTTCCATGGAGTTACATAGAATCGGAACGACACGTCGACATTGTCCGTTCGGGGCCATTCCACCGACATGACGAGAGTAGCGTCTCGAAAGTTCAGTCTCTATATATCCGAGTGTTGGATCGAGCTTAAATTGTTTCACGAGTTTCAGGAGGTTGTTTTCGATGCAATTGAGTGGAATCGATACTACATGCCAACAGCGTCCGGTCGAGACCTTTCCACGGTCACGACCACAGTACCGGAACAAAAGTTTCGTATCTATAGATCCGACCATTGGATCGCGCTCAAATTGTTTCACGAGTTTCTATAGATTCGACGGTTGGATCGCGCTAAATTGTTTTCTTGCATTTCCGGAGGCTGTTTTCCATCGACTTGCGTGGAATCGGTACTCCACGCCGATAGCGTCCGGTCGGGGCTATTCCATCGACACGACCACATTACCGGCTCAAAAGGTCCATAACTATAGATTCGACCATTGGATCCCGCTCAAATTTTTTCACGAGTTTCCAGAGGCTGTTTTCCATCGAGTTGTGTGGGATCGGTACGCCACGCCGACGGCGTTCTGTCGGGGCCATTTCACCGATGTGACAAGATTACCGGCTCAAAAGGTCCGTCTCTAGAGATCCGATCGTTGGATCGCGCTCAAATTTTTTTTGAGTTCCCGGAGGCTGTTTTCCATCGATTTGTGTGGAATCGGTACTACACACCGACTACATCCGGTCGGGGCCATTCCACCGACACGACCAGAGTAGCGGCTCAGAAGGTCCTTGTCTACAGATCCTACCGTTGGATCGCGTTCAAATTTTTTAACGAGTTTTCGGAGGCTGATTTCCATGGAGTTGATTGGAATCGGTACGACACGTCGACATTGTCTGTTCGAGGCCATTCCACCAACACGACTAGAGTAGCGGCTCAAAAGTTCTGTATCTATAGATCCGACGGTTGGATCGCGCTAAATGTTTTTCATGTGTTTCTGAAGGCTGTTTTCCTTGGAGTTGCGTGGAATCGGTACGACACGCCTACGGTGTCCAGTCGGGGCCATTCCACCGACACGACAAGAGTTTCGGCTGAAAAGGTCAGTATCTCAAGATCCGACCGTAGGATCGCGCTCAAATGTTTTCACGAGTTTTCGGAGGCTGTTTTCCATGGAGTTGGGTGGAATTGGTACGACACGCCGACAGAGTTTGGTCGGAGAGCCATTCCGCTCCACGACCAGAGTACCGGCTCAAAAGTTTCGTATCTATAGATCCGACCGTTGGATCGCACTCAAATTTTTTCACAGGTTTCCGTAGGCTCTTTTCATGGAGTTGCGCGGAATCGGTACGACACGCCAACAGGCGTCGGTCAGGGCCATTCCACTGACACGACAGCAGTACAGGCTCAAAAGGTCCGTATCTACAGATCCGACCGTTGGATCGCGCTAAAATTTTTTTACATGGGGTTACGTGGAATCAATACGACCCGCCTACAATGTCTGGTCGGGGCCATTCCACCGATATGACTAGAGCACGGCTTAAAAGGTCCGTATGTATAGATCCGACCTCTGGATTGCACTCAAATTTTTTCTCGAGTTTCCGGAGGCTGTTTTCCATGGAGTTATGCGGCATTGGTACGACACGTCGATGACGTCCTGTCGGGGCCATTCCACCGGCACAACCACAATACTGGCTCAAAATTTTCGTATCTATAGATCCGACCGTTGGATCGCGCTTAAATTTTTTCACATGTTTCTGTAGGCTCTTTTCATGGAGTTGCGTGGAATCGGTACGACATGCCGACAGGGTCCAGTTGAGGCCATTCCACCTCCACGACCAGAGTAGAGTAATGGCTTAAAAGTTCCGTATCTATAGATCCGACCATTGGATCGCGCTCAAATTATTTCATCAATTTTCGGAGGCTGTTTTCCATGGAGTAGTGTGGAATCGGTACGACACGCCTACAGCGTCCGGTCGAGGCCATTCCACCGGCACGACCACAGTACTGGCTCAAAAGGTCCATAACTATAGATTCGACCGTTGGATCGCGCCTAAATGTTTTCCAAAGGGTTGCGTGGATTCAGTACGACACGCCGACAGCATCCGGTCGGGGCCATTCCACCGACATGACCAGAGTAGCGGCTTACAAGGTCCGTATCTACAGATTTGACCGTTGGATCACGTTCAAATTTTTTACCTAGTTTTTGGAGGCTGTTTTCCATGGAGTTGTGCGGAATCGGTATGACACGCCAACATCATCTGTTCGGGGCTATTCCAACGACACGACTAGAGTAATGGCTTAAAAGTTCTGTATCTATAGATCCGACCATTGGATCGCGCTCAAATTATTTCATCAGTTTTCGGAGGCTGTTTTCCATGAAATAGTGTTGAATCGGTACGACACGCCTACAGCGTCCGATCGAGGCCATTCCACCGGCACGACCACAGTACTGGCTCAAAAGGTCCCTAACTATAGATTAGACCGTTGGATTGCGCCCAAATGTTTCCCAAAGGGTTGCGTGGAATCAGTAAGACACACCTCCGGCGTTCGGTCAGGGCCACTCCACCGCCACGACCAGAGTATCGGCTCAAAAGGTCCATAACTATAGATCCGACCGTTGGATCCTGCTAAAATTTTTTGTCAAGTTTTCGGATGCTGTTTTCAATGGAGTTTGTGCGTAATCGATAGACACGTCCGACGGCGTCTTGTCGGGGCCATTCCACTGCACGACAAGAGTACCGGCTCAAAAGGTCCGTGTCTAAATATTCGACCGTTGGATGGCGCTCAAATGTTTTCATGAGTTCTGTAGGCTATTTTTCATTTTCATGGGGTTGCGTGGATTCGGTACGACATGCCTACAGTGTCCGGTCGGGGCCATTCCACCGGCACGACCACAATACCAGCTCAAAATTTCCATATCTATAGATCCGACCATTGGATCGTGATCAAGTTTTTTCTGAGTTTTCAGAGGCTGTTTTCCATGGAGTTGCGTGGAATGGGTACGACACGCCGACGGCGTCCTGTCGGGGCCATTCCACAGACGTAACAAGAGTACTGTCTCAAAAGGTCTGTATCTATAGATCCGACTGTTGGATCGAGCTGAAATTTTTTCCCGAGTTTCTAGAGGCTGTTTTCTATGGAGTTGCGTGGAATCGGTACGACACTTCTACAGCGTCTGATAGGGGCCATTGCACCGACACGACCACAGTGCCGGCTCAAAAGGTCCATAACAATAGATCCGACTGGTGGATCGCGCTAAAATGTTTTCACGAGTTTCCATTGGCTATTTGCAATGGGGCAGCATGGAATCGGTACTACACGCCGACAGTGTCCGGTCGGGGCCATTCCAATGGCATGACTACAATACCAGCTCAAAAGTTTCGTATCTATAAATCCAACCGTTAGATCGCGCTAAATTTTTTCACGTGTTTCCGGAGGCTGTTTTCCGTGGAGTTGTGTGGAATCGGTACGACATGACGACAACGTCCGGTCGGGGCCATTCCACCTGCGCGACCACAGTTCCAGCTCAAAATTTTCGTATCTATAGATCCGACCATTGGATCGCGCTCTAATTGTTTCACGAGTTTTCGTGGGCTGTTTTCCATGGGGTTGCGTGGAATCTGTATGACACGACTAAAACTTTCGATTGGGGCCATTCCACCGCCACGACCAAAGTAGCGGCTCAGAAGGTCTGTATCTACAAATCCGATCGTTGGATCGCGCCTAAATTTTATAACGAGTTTCCGGAGGCTGTTTTCCATGGAGTTGCGTGGAATCTGTACGACACAACTACAACGTCCGATCAGGGCCATTCCACCGACACGACCAGAATACCGAATCAAAAGATCTGTATCTATAGATCCGACCATTGGATCGTGATCAAATTTTTTTCTAAGTTTTCGGAGTCTGTTTTCTATAGAGTTGTAAAGAATCGGTACGACACGCCTACAACGTCCGGTCGGGGCCATTCCACCGACACGACCAGAGTACGGGGTAAAAAGGTCCGTAACTATAGATACGACCGTTAGATCGCACCCAAATTTTATAATGAGTTTCTAGAGGTTGTTTTCCATGGAGTTGAATGGAATCGGTACGACACGTTGATGACATTCGATCGGGGCCATTCCACCGACACGACTAGAGTACCGACTCAAAAAGTTTTTAACAATAGATCCGACCGTTGGATCGCGCTTAAATTTTTTCACGAGTTTCCGAAGGTTGTTTTCCATGGAGTTGCGTGGAATCGGTACGACACGACTACAACGTCCGATCAGGGCCATTCCATCGACACGATTAGAATACCGAATCAAAAGGTGCGTAACTATAGATCCGACTATTGGATCCCGATCAAATGTTTCCACGAGTTTCCGGAGGCTGTTTGTCATTGTGTTGCTTGGAATTTCCGTACGTATAGATCCGACCATTGGATTGCGCTCGAATTTTTTCTCGAGTTTTCAGACGTTGTTTTCCATGGAGTTGTGCGGAATCGGTACGACACGCCGACGGCATCCTGTCAGGGCCATTCCACCGACGTGACAAGAGTACCGGCTCAAAAGGTCCGTATGTATAGATACGACCGTTGGATCGCGCTAAAGTTTTTCACGTGTTTCCGGAGGTTGTTTTCCATGGAGTTGTGTGGAATCGGTACGACACGCCGACGGTGTTCGGTCGGGGCCATTCCACCGGCACGACCAGAGTAGCGGCTCAAAAGGTCTGTATCTATAGATCTGACTGTTGGATCGCGCTCAAATTTTTTCTCAAGTTTACAGAGTTTGTTTTCAATGGAGTTGTGCGGAATCAATACAACACGCTGACGGCATCCTCTCGGGGCCCTTCCGCTAACACAACAAGAGTACCGGCTCAAAAGGTTCGTATCTATAGATCCGATCGATGGATCGCGCTTAAATTTTTTCACGAGTTTCCAGAGGCTGTTTTCCATAGAGTTGCGCGGAATCGGTAGGACACGCTGACAGTGTCCTGTCAGGGCCATTCCACCGACGTGACAAGAGTACCAGTCAAAAGGTCTGTATGTATAGATACGACTGTTGGATCGCACTCAAATTTCTTCACGAGTTTCTGAAGGCTGTTTTCCATGGAGTTGTATGGAATTGGTTCGACACGTCTACAGGGTTCGGTCGGTTCCATTCCACCAACGCGACAAGAGTAACAGCTCAAAAAGTTCGTATCTATAGATCCGATAGTTGGATCGCGCTTAAATTTTTTCACGAGTTTCTAGAGGCTGTTTTCCATGGAGTTGCGTGGAATCAGTACGAAACGCCTCCAACGTGCAGTCGGGGCCATTCCACCGACACAACTAGAGTACCGACTCAAAAGGTCTGTAACTATAGATCTGACCGTTGGATCGCGCCTAAATTTTATAACGAGTTTCTAGAGACTGTTTTCCATGGAGTTGCACGGAATCGGTACAACACGTCGAAAGCGTTCGGTTGGGGCCATTCCACCAACACTACCAGAATAGCGGCTCAAAAGGTGCGTATCTATAGATCCAACCGTTGGATCGTGCTCAAATGTTTTCACGATTTTCAGTAGGCTGTGTTCCATGGAGTTGAGTATAATCGGTACAACATGCCGACACCGTTTGGTCGAGCCGTTCCACCGACGCGACCACAACACCGGCTCAAAAGGTGCGTATCTATAAATCCGACTGTTGGATTGCACTCAAATTTTTTCACCAGTTTCCGCAGGCTGTTTTCCATGGAGTTGAGTATAATCGGTACTACACGCCGACAGCTTCCGGTCATGGCCATTCCACGGACACGACCAGAGTAGTGGCTCAAAAGGTCCGTCTCTATAAATTCGACCGTTCGATCGCGCTCAAATTTTTTGACGAGTTTTCCGGAGGCTGTTTTTCGATTGGAGTTGCGTGGAATCGGTTACAACATGTCGAAAGCGTCCAGTCGGGGCCATTCCACCGACACTACCAGAATAGCGGCTCAAAAGGTGTGTATCTATAAATCCAAACGTTGGATCGCGCTCAAATTTTTTCATGATTTTTCGCAGGCTGTGTTCCATGGAGTTGAGTATAATCGGTACAACATGCTGACAGAGTCCGGTCGAGCCATTCCACCGATGCGACCACAACACCGGCTCTAAAGGTCCATAACTATAGATCCGACTGTTGGACCGCGCTCAAATGTTTTCACGAGTTTCCATAGGCTATTTTCCATGGGGTTGCATGGAATCAGTTATGACACACACAACACATCCGGTCGGGGCCATTCCACAGACACGACCAGAGTACCGGCTCAAAAGTTACATATCTATAGATCTAACCGTTGGATCGCGCTCAAATTTTTTCACGTGTTTCCGGAGGCTGTTTTCCATGGAGTTGCGTCAAATCGGTACGACACGTTGATAGTGTCCAGTCGGGGCCGTTACACTGACACGACTAGAGTAGCGGCTCAAAAGGTCCGTATCTATATATCCGACCGTTGGATTGCGCTCAAATTTTTTCACGTGTTTCCGGAGGCTATTTTCCATGGAGTTGCGTCAAATCAGTACGACACGTCGATAGCGTCCGGTCGGGGCCGTTACACCGACACGACTAGAGTAGCAGCTCAAAAGGTCCGTATCTATAGATATGATAGTTGGATCATGCTCAAATTTTTTCTAGAGTTTTCGGAGGTTGTTTTCCATGGAGTTGCCTGGAATCGGTACGGCATGTCACTAGCATCCGGTCGGGGCCATTCCACCGACACAACCACAGTACCGGCTCAAAAGTGCCTTATCTATAGATCCGACCGTTGGATCACGCTCAAATTTTTTAACAAGTTTCCGTAGGCTGTTTTCCATAGGGTTGCGTTGAATCGGTACAACATGTTTACAGCGTCCCGTCGTGGCCATTCCCATCGACACGACCACAGTACCGGCTCAAAAGTTCCGTAACTATAGATCCGACCGTTGGATCACGCTCAAATTTTTTCACGAGTTTCCGAAGACTACTTTCCATGGAGTTGCGCGGAATCGGTACGACACGTTGATAGCATCCGGTCGGGGCCATTCCACTAACACGACTAGAGTAGCAGATCAAAAGTTCTGTATCTATAGATCCGACCATTGAATTCGCGCAAGAAATTTTTTTCACGAGTTTCAGGAGGCTGTTTTCCTTAGAGTTGCGCGGAATCGGTACTACAGGTTGAGAGCGTCCAGTCATGACCATTCCACCGACACAACTAGAGTAGCGGCTCAAAAGGTCCGTAACTATAGATACGACTATTGGATCGCGCTCAAATTTTTTCACGAGTTTCCGGAGGTTGTTGTCCATGGAGTTGCGTGGAATCAGTACGACACGCTGAAAGTGTCGGGTCAGAGCCATTACACCGACACGACCAGAGTATCGGCTCAAAAAGGTTGGCAAACTATAGGTCCGACCGTTGGAATCACGCTCAAATTGTTTCACGAGTTTTCGGAGGCTTTTTTCCTCATTTAAGTTGTGTAGAATCGGGTAATGTAAAAATCGACACTCGAGAAGCGTCCGATCGGGGCCATTCCACCGACACGATTAGAGTACCGGCTCAAAAGTTTCGTATCTATAGATCCGATTGTTGGATCGTGCTCAAATGTTTTCACGAGTTTCCAAAGGCTGTTTTTCATGGAGTTGCAAGAATCGGTAAGAACGTGGACATCGTCGGTCGAGATCCATTAACCGACATGTACGAGAGTAGCGGCTCAAAAGGTCCGTATCTATAGATCCGACCGTTGGATCGCGCTCAAATTGTTTCATGATTTTCCAGAGGCTGTTTTCCATGGAGCTGCGTGGAATAGGTACTAGACGCCGACAGAGTCCGGTCGGGGCCATTCCACCGACACGACCAGATTATCCGCTCAAAAGGTCAGTAATTATAGATCCGACAGTGTCGGATCACTCTAAACTTTTTTCATCGAGTTTCTTGAGGCTTTTTTGATGAGTTGCGCATAATCGGTACGACTAGGCGACAGCGTCCAGTCGGGCCATTACACCGACACGACTAGAGTAGCGGCTCAAAAGGTCGTATCTATAGATCCGACCGTTCGATCGCGCTCAAATTTTTTTCACGAGTTTCAGGAGGCTATTTTCCGCGGAGTTGCGTGGAATCGGTACTACACGACGACAGTGTCTGGTCGGAGCCATTCTACTGACACGACGAGAGAACCGGCTCAAAAGGTCCGTAATTATAGATCCGACCGTTGGATCAATCTCAATTTTTTTCACAAGTTTTAAGAGGTTGTTTGATGCAACCATATTATTCGATAGTTTCACCCACATTTAACTAGTGTTTTGCCTATGTTTTATATATAAAATTCCTTGATATTCTTTGTTTTATGTTTTGAAGGCACTTTTGGATGAAAGATGCAGAAAGGAGTAAATTGAAGGTAATATGGCAGATTTGATGTTCAGTCGATGTTTTGTGCGGAGAACGTGAGCTCTAAAGTCGAGAAAATGAAGTGATTCCAGTGGCATTTAAAAAGCTAACATCCATACCAATTTGGAAATCTAAGGCAAGACAATAAAATAAGGAAGAGCATGGAAATCGCAGCTTTCAAAGTCAAATCTCGCAATCTGCCAATGTTGACCTTCGGTCATTCCGACTTGAATATCTAGAGCTACAAAAGTCCAATTGATGCAAACTCAATTGTTTTGGATTCCTGACTCAAAGGCCTATAAACGCTCCAAATTTCAACCAAAAAAGATGTCATATAAGGGAGATATGATTTTTCAAAGATGACAACTGAATTCTACCATCAAACAGGTTTCGTGAAGAAACGAGTCCAGATTACATTCCGAAGCATCTAAACCGACATCCAAGTTTTTAATTTCAGCAATGTAGCTCCTCTAAAGTCAAAGCTTGAAGAGTTCATGCAAAGCTATTTCTCCTTTTTTAGGAAAATAGTTATTGAACTACTTAAATGTAAATTGTCTAGTTAAGGGAGGACTATTTTGTAAAATAGAGATTAGGTTCCTAGCATATAAAAAAAAATAAAGAAGAGAAGGGGCAGCCACCCACAGAGGAGAAAAACGCCCCCTACTCTAAGAACCCTAAATCATGCATTCTTCCATCTTTTTTGATTAGTTGTTCAACAAACATGCAAGGCTAAACTCATTTCTTTGTTGCAAGGACACGAAAACCTTCGGAATTCAAGAACTGTGAGATCTATTTAACCTTTTTCTTTTCAGTTTAATATGATGAATATGTTTGTTCTCCCATGCTTATTTTTCCTATGATTGTTTATTTTAATTGCTAGACGCGACCTCTTAATTATTATTATAGACAATTTATTGCTAAGTTGATATCAAGACTGGAGTGGTAAATGAACTTTGTGAAGCAACTGAGTTTAAATAATT
This sequence comes from Populus alba, assembly GCF_005239225.2. NCBI lineage: Eukaryota > Viridiplantae > Streptophyta > Magnoliopsida > Malpighiales > Salicaceae > Populus > Populus alba. Next base: position 7,538,125 of record NC_133286.1, on the reverse strand, counting down.
GTAGCGGATCTACGTTATTAATCTTAGGGAGAACATTTGATCAAAGCATCATAAGCAGACAACTTAGTTGTTAAGATAATGAATTTATCTAGATCTTAAGTCTGCCATTGGATTAAATCATTAGTGGGGTACACTGTGATTATTTGTTGTTTAGGGTTATGTTATACGGCGGATCAGTTAATTAACCACACGTTAAGAAAAGATAAAAATTTCATAATATAAACTGGAGTTTCATTTCAAGGATCAGTTCTGATTTCTATAGGTGGATGTGTGCTTGCGACCAATAAGTACGGTTTGGTTTCTCGTTGATAATTTTCTGATTTTATTAAATTCTGTTTTGATAGTTTTCTGTTTTATTTTTCTTTAGCCTATATAACATCTCAACCCCCCCAAATTCCATAACGTATAGCATAAAAATCTGAACTAAATCTTCCTCGTGGGATTCGACCCCTTGCTGCTCTATACTATCTTGTGTGTTTGTTTGAAGCTAGGGTAAATTAATTTGGCGCCGGTGCGGGGAAGTAATTTTAGTTGATTCTTGTGCTTTTTACTGGTTATTTTTAGTTGTGGTGATTGTTATTTATATTCTGAAAAAAAAAAACAGTATTTTTGCTTGCGGCAACGGTACTATTTAAAACAGATTTTTTGGTGGAATTAGGTTTTCGTCCTTTTGTTTCTTGAAGTTAAACGACGTTCTTAACAGGTAGTGGTGCACCACTAGCCCCACTCTATTAAGGCCAAATTTCGCTATTTTCTAGGGTTTTGAGCTATTTAGTTTTCTAACGTAAGATTTTCGTACAATTTGCATTGTTTCATCTCTTGCGTGGTTGGTTTCTTTGTAGTTTTCTTGAT
>NC_133286.1:7522474-7536773 GCF_005239225.2 Populus alba | reverse complement strand
ATAAAAGCTCTATTTGTACTCCGCTTGCCTGCTGCCTGTTGTTGTTGCCCCACGCCTGTGGTCCCTCCTGAAATTCACAGGTTTATCCCATAGTTCCTCTCACTCACGAATATGTTTTATTATAAACATATCAACAACCAATAAGTCTTTCTTTCAGTCATCATTTCTATATACATATATTTGAACTATTTCTACGTAAAATCCGAACTGTTACTGTCTTGTTTTTGAACTGTTACTGTCTCATTTTTGAACTGTTACTGTCTTGAACTGTTACTGTCTCATTTTTGAACTGTTACTGTCTCGAACTGTTACTGTCTTATTTTTTTTTGAACTGTTACTGTCTTGAACTGTTACTGTCTCATTTTTGAACTGTTACTATCTAGACATTTTTGAACTGTCACTGTCTCATTTTTGAATTGTTACTATCTAGACATTTTTGAACTGTCACTGTCTCATTTGGTGACCCATAACGGGAGTTCTATAACTCTAAATTGAGCAAGACCAATTTCATTAATTAGCAACATTCAAAAACTACAATTTCTATAAGGACTATGATCCTAATTCTTTCATCCTCCTACCCGAAATCTCTTGAAAATCAAGAGACGAAACTGTCCAGATTCGTCAGCCTTTCTATTTACACACAACACAAGAAGTTCTTTAATTTAGTAACTCATACTTTTTCCTCAATTTAAGTCTAAGAACCAAAATCTATGATTTAACATCCAGTCATCAATTCAACATCAACTTGCAAAGACTCATAAAAACAGGTTTAGAATTCCTTACTTTCAGCACACAACATCACAGCAGAACACATTAATTCCAGCACAACAGCATCACAGCAGAACACATTAATTTCTGCATTAAATCTTTCAATAAATTCCAGCAGAACACACATACATGCATGCTGGCCCACCCCATAGTTAGAGCCAGCCCTCTATCATGATTTGTTATTTCCATTTTATTTATTTGTTAGATGTTCTGAATTTGGCTTTATTTCACTTTTGTTTGCTTGTTCTCTTATTTTAATTTCAGCTTCTTCACAGCTGGCTTAGGTCTTAGATCAATTCTTTCTTAGGGTTTTTCTCTTTCTTTTCGTTTTTTGATCTTAATGGGGAGAGGAGAGAGAGTTTCATGACCCATACCTTCTGATTTAACTAATTTGAGGAAGGTTTGACACTATTCTTTTCTCTTCAGCTGCTGGTTCTCCTCATTCTTCCTCCTCTCACGTTTTCCAGCTCTCTTTTTCCTCTCCTCTATGCAGCTGCCCACTCCTCTCTCAAGGTCTCATCTCTCCCTCACAAGTTCGCAAAGTCATCTCTACTGGTTTGATTCACGTTTCTGTTGTGAAAGGGGAAGCAAGGAATGGCATGCAGCTGCTGGTTTGGGAAGAAGATGGATCATTCACTCTCCTCTCCTTGTATTTATACTCCCCATCAAAAGAAATGGGTTGTTTGGGGGTTGGTTTATATGTATCCTTATCCTTGTTTTGGTTTACCTAAAGCCAGTTTTTTTTTTTCTTTGGTGATTACAAACAGCGTCCGAAAACTCTTGTAAAATTTTATTGGCGATCCAACAGTCAGATCAATAGTTATGGCCCTTTCGAATCGGTACTTTGGTCTGGTCGGGTGGGACCAGACCTCCGCGTCATCGAGTTGCCATTCCACATCTACTTTAAGGCAAATGGTGTCCGGAAAATGTTGTAAAAATTTAAGGGCGATCCAACAGTTGGATCAAAAGTTATGGCCCTTTCGAACCGTTGAATCGCGCTCAAATTTTTTCACGAGTTTTGGAAGGCTATTTTCCATGAAGTTGCGTGGAGTCAGTACTACATGCCGACAGTGTCCAGTCGGGGCCATTCCACCGCCACGACCACAATACCGGCTCAAAAGTTTTGTATCTATAGATCTAACCGTTGGATCACGCTCAAATTTTTTCACGAGTTTCCGTAGGCTATTTTTCATGGAGTTGGGTGGAATCGGTACGACACATCGACAGCGTCCGGTCGGGGCCATTCCATCGACAAGACTACAGTAGCGGCTTAAAAGTTCTGTATCTATAAATCCAACCGTTGGATCGTGCTCAAAATTTTTCACGAGTTTCAGGAGGCTATTTTTCATGGAGTTGCGTGGAATCGGTACGACACGTCGACAACGTCCGGTCGGGGCAATCCACCAGCACGACCAGAATAACGGCTCAAAAGGTCCATATCTATAGATCCGACCATTGGATCGTGCTCAAATTTTTTCACGAGTTTCCGGAGGCTGTTTTCCATGAAGTTGTGCGGAATCGATATGACACACCGACGGCGTCCTGTCGAGGCCATTCCACGTACTGGACTAGTGTACCGGCTCAAAAGGTCCGTATCTATAGATCAGACCGTTTGATCGCGCTCAAAATATTTTCTGGAGTTTCGGAGGCTATTTTCCATGGAGTTGCGCGGAATCGGTACAACATGCCGATGACATCCTGTCGAGGCCATTCCACCTACTCGACTAGAGTACCACCTCAAAAGGTCTGTATCTATAGATCAGACCGTTCCATCGCGCTCAAATTTTTTTCTCAAGTTTCTGGAGGCTGTTTTCCATGGAGTTGTGCGGAATTGGTATGACACATGACTGCGTCCTGTCGAGGCCATTCCACCGACTCAACTAGAGTAGCGGCTGAAAAGTTCTGTATCTATAGATCCGACTGTCGGATCGCGCTCAAATTTTTTCATGAGTTTCCATAAGCTACTTTTCATGGGGTTGGGTGGAATTGGTACGACACGTCGACAGCGTCCGGTCGGGGCCATTCCATCGACAAGACTACAATAGCGGCTTAAAAGTTCCATATCTATAGATCCGACTGTTGGATCGTGCTCAAAATTTTTCACGAGTTTCAGGGGGCTATTTTCCATGGAGTTGCGCGGAATCGGTAGGACACGCCGACGGCGTCCTGTCGAGGCCATTCCACATACTGGACTAGTGTACCGGCTCAAAAGGTCTGTATCTATAGATCAGACTGTTTGATCGCGCTCAAATATTTTTCTCGAGTTTCAGGAGGCTATTTTCCATGGAGTTGCACGGAATCGGTACAACACGCCGACGGCGTCCTATCAAGGCCATTCCACCTACTCGACTAGAGTACCGGCTCAAAAGGTCCGTATCTATACATCAGACCATTCGATCGCGCTCAAATTTTTTTCTCGAGTTTCCGGAGGCTGTTTTCCATGGAGTTGCATGGAATCAGTGCAACACGTCGACAGTGTCCAGTCGGGGCCATTCCACCAACACGACCAGAGTAACGGCTCAAAAGGTCCGTATCTAAAGATTCGATCGTTGGATCGCGCTCAACTTTTTTCACGAGTTTCCGGAGGCTGTTTTTCATGGAGTTGGGTGGAATCGGTAAGACATGGCGACAGCGTCCGGTCAGGGCCATTCCACTGACAAGACTAAAGTAGCGGCTTAAAAGTTCCGTATCTATAGATCTAACTGTTGGATCGTGCTCAAAATTTTTCACGAGTTTTAGGAGGCTATTTTCTATGGAGTTGCGTGGAATCAGTACTATATGCCGACAACATCCGGTTAGGGCCATTCCACCGGCACGACCACAGTACCGGCTCAAGAGGTCCATCTCTATAGATCCGACCATTGGATTGCGCTCGAATTTTTTCACGAGTTTCCGTAGGCTGTTTTCCATAGAATTGTGTGGAATCAGTGCAACATGTCGAAAATGTCCTGACACGACCAAAAGCTTGATGTCTTCTCCCAAGTGCAGGAGTGTCGAAGTAATAAATAACCCGGCAAGACCGGGATCGAACCACAGAGAGGTTAATTGTATAAATTATAAAATATAACAACACAACAACAACAACAACAACAATAATAATAACAATAATAATAATAATAATAATAATAATAATAATAATAATCAGTATGTGGCGTTGTTATACCTGAGAATGATCTAAAAGATCGGGTCACAGTTTTCCAGCCTATATACTGAGTTTATGAAAAGATCAAAAGAGATATATTATATAATATAAACAGAATGCAAATAATAATAATAATAATAATAATAATAATAATAATAAAAGAAGAAGAAGAAGAAGAAGAAGATGAAGAAATTAATGAGAACTTTGAGATGAAAGATTAATGTAAGGATTAAACAACGATAAAAACAAATGTCAAGGTTAGAGGATCCACTAATGGTACTTCAAACAAGTATAATATAAACTCTTATTACTCAATTGGAAACCACACATAAAGGAGGTTCCAATCAGATTATAAATTGTTAACATGATTACATTAGTTATCTTATTCGAATAAAGCTAATACTTGTAAATGTTGGCAGACATTCATGATTATAACTTATGTTAACAACAAATCAAGTTCCTTTCATAGCTCAGGTGTCGGTTATACCATACAGTATGGGCTATGAAAGTACCAAGTATTTGTTGTACCAAGTGTTATACAATATAAATCTAGATTAACCATTTAACAAGCAAAGTATTAAAAGTGAACAAGATAACAAATATATTAACCATTTATAGGCCAAAATTTGGAACTATTGATTTGTTGACTAATTGATGAGTGGGTGGCCACATCTTGACTTGGTGACAATCCTTATCTTCTTGTCTGAACAAGACGTCATTGCTAACATCATAATTTCCCTAGAATCCTCTGGAATGTTCTAGTAAATTGTCTCAGATTTCCAACAAAAAAAAGATGAGGTCATTTGGACTTCTAGAACTCAAGATATGGGCTGAACACTAAATAGTGTCTGGGCTGCAGGACAACTTCGGACTTCTTCGTTGTTCCTTCAATTTGGACTTCAAAACGGCCTTTTTAAATCTTGGGCTTCTCATGAAAGTTGTAGGCCTTTATCTTACCTTTCCATCCATATAAAATGGACCTAAATCCGAGATCTAGAGCTCTAGATATGATCCAATTACCGAGCAATGTTCCAGTTTGGACTGCACCAGCATCTCTTTTCTAAGCTTGGCCATCTCTTTGTCCTTTCACTTTTATTACTTAAACTGATCATTCAATCCTTTTATTTATGTGATAGGCCTGCATTTAAGATGAATATTTACCATAAATTAAGGTATCTTATAGTATCAAACTTGTTATTATAAAACATGCTTTAGTTAAGGAGTTATTGATACTTCAAGTGCAAAATAATGATATAAAACCTTGATAAACATGCACTTTTAAGTACTAATCATGTCCGGTCGAGGCCCTTCCACCAACACGACTAGAGTAGTGGCTCAAAAGGTCTGTATCTATAGATCCGACCATTAGATCGTGCTCAAAATTTTTTAGGAGTTTCAGGAGGCTTTTTCCATGGAGTTGCGTGGAATCGGTACTGCACGCCGACAGCGTCCGGTGAGGGCCATTCCACCAACACAACCACAGTACCGGAACAAAAGGTCCGTATCTATAGGTCCGACCGTTGGATCGCGCTCAAATTGTTTCACGAGTTTCTAGAGGTTGTTTTCCATGGAGTTGCGCAAAATCGATACAACACGTTGAAAACATCCGGTCGTGGCCGTTCCACCGACACGACCCGAGTACGGGCTCCAAAGTTTCCGAAGGTTGTTTCCCATGGAGTTGCGTGTTATCAGTACTACACGTCGACAGCGTCTGGTTAGGGCCATTCCACCGGCACGACCACAGTTCCGGCTCAAAAGGTCCGTAATTATAGATCCGACCGTTGGATCACACTCAAATTGTTTCACGAGTTTTGGGAAGCTGTTTTCCATGGAGTTGCGCGGAATCGGTACTACACACCGACAGCATGCGGTTAGGGCCATTTCATCGGCAACACCACAGTACCGGCTCAAAAGGTCCGTCTCTATAGATCCGACTGTTGGATCGCGCTCAAATTGTTTCATGAGTTTTGGGAGGCTGTTTTCCATGGAGTTGCGCGGAGTCGGTACTACATGCCGACAGCATCTGGTTAGGGACATTCCACCGGCACGACCACAGTACCGGCTCAAGAGGTTCATCTCTATAGATCCGCGCAAATTTTTTCACGAGTTTCTGGAGGTTGTTTTCCATGGAGTTGTGTGGAATCGGTATGACACACCGACGGCGTCCTGTCGAGGCCATTCCACCTACTCGACTAGTGTACCGGCTCAAAAGGTCTGTATCTATAGATCAGACCGTTTGATCGTGCTCAAATATTTTTCTCGAGTTTCCGGAGGCTGCTTTCCATGGAGTTGGGTGGAATCGGTACGACACGTCAACAACATGCGGTCAAGGCCATTCCACCGACATGACGAGAGTAGGGTCTCAAAAATTCCGCATCTATAGATCCGAGTGTTGGATCGAGCTCAAATTTTTTCATGAGTTTCAGGAGGCTGTTTTTGATGTAGTTACGTGGAATCGATACTACATGCCGACAGCGTCCAGTCGGGGCCTTTCCATGGCAACGACCACAGTACCGGAACAAAAGTTCTGTATCTATAGATCCGACCATTGGATTGCGCTTAAATTGTTTCACGAGTTTCTGGAGGCTGTTTTCCATGGAGCTGCGCAGAATCGGTACAACACGCCGACAACGTCTGGTCGGGGCCTTTCCAACGACACGACCCTAGTACGGGCTCAAAAGGTCTGTCGCATGTCAAAATCCGCGCGGCAATTCGACTTTGGCGATTTTTCGTTGTCTTTGCTTGATTGGTTCTTTGGGGTCTTGGGAGTCGCCACCTAGTATTTATTGAGGGTTACTAGGAAACCCGGATTTACTGTTCGTGGTCAGAGATTCGAGGGTAAGGGACTGGTTGTGGCTAGGGAAGGTATTAGCACCCCTAGCGCACCCTACCTGAGGTAAGCTGCTTTGCGGTTTGATGTGATTTGAAAATTTAAGATATTAATCAAATTCTTAAGGCTTTGATAAATCAGTTATTAAATCCCAGAATATATGTAGAAACTTGTTCTTACATTTTCATGGAAAATACAACTTGATTTTATTTGTCCTTGAGATATTTAACCATATTTAAATTAACAACTAAATTTTGTTTTTTGTCTTTTTGATTTTTATAATTCAATAGCATAAATAAAAATAAAAACACACACTTCCATCTCTTTTTATTATATTTTTCTCACACACCCACCTTTACATATTACTGATTAGTACTTAAAAGTGCATGTTTATCAAGGTTTTATATCATCATTTTGCACTTGAAGTATCAATAACTCCTTAACTAAAGCATGTTTTATAATAACAACTTTGATATTATAAGATACCTTAATTTATGGTAAATGCTCATCTTAAATGCAGGCCGATCACATAAATAAAAGGATTGATTGATGAGTTTAAGCATTGAAAGTTAAAGGACAAAGAGATGGCCAAACTTAGAAAAGAGATGTCGGTGCAGTCCAAACCGGAACATTGCTCGGTAATTGGATCATATCTGGAGCTCTAGATTTCGGATTTAGGTCCACTTTATATGGATGGAAAGGTAAGACAAAAGCCTACAACTTTCATGAGGAGCCCAAGATTTGAAAAGGTCGTTTTGAAGTCCAAATTGAAGGAACAGCGAAGAAGTCCGAAGCTGTCCTGCAGCCCAAACACTATTTAGTGTTCAGCCCATATCTTGAGTTCTAGAAGTCCAAATGACCTCATCTTTTTTTTGTTGGAAAGCTGAGACAATTTCCTAGAAGATTCCTGAGGATTCTGGGCAAATTATGATGTTTGCAATGACGTTTTGTTCAGACAAGAAGATAAGGATTGTCACCAAAGTCAAGATGTGGCCACCCACTCATCAATTAGTCAACAAATCAATAGTTTCAAATTTTGGCCTATAAAAGGAGGCACTTACCATGTATTAAGGCATCTTGGTTTCCAGATCAAGATCATGCTCTTGCTTTCTCTCTTTGTATTGCTTATGTTTTGCTTTCATTAATATCAAGTTTATGCACTTCATTTCCTTTCCTTTGTCTAGTTAACTTCTTTCTCATTTATGTTCTTGTCTTGCTCATTTATGTTTCTTTCTTTTATTATGTCTAGCTAAGTTAATTATGTCAAGGTGAAAAGGGTACACTAATGGTGTAAGAACAAGTATAATATAAACTCAACATGGACCTTAACGTTGGATACTAACATGTTTTATATTTGTTATCTTGTTCACTTTAATACTTTGCTTGTTAAATGGTTAATCTAGATTTATGTTGTGTAACACTTGGTACAACAAATACTTGGCACTTTCATAGCCCATACTGTATGGTTTAACCGACACCTGAGCTATGAAAGGAACTTGATTTGTTGTTAACATAAGTTATAATCATGAATGCCTGCCAACATTTACAAGTATTAGCTTTATTCGAATAAGATAATTAATGTAATCATGTTAACAATTTATAATCTGATTGGAACCTCCTTTATGTGTGGTTTCCAATTGAGTAATAAGAGTTTATATTATACTTGTTTGAAGTACCATTAGTGGATCCTCTAACCTTGACATTTGTTTTTATCATTGTTTAATCCTTACGTTAATCTTTTATCTCAAAGTTCTCATTAATTTCTTCATCTTCTGTTATTATTATTATTATCATTGTTATTATTATTATTATTTACATTCTGTTTATATTATATAATATATATCTTTGATCTTTTCATAAAGTCAGTATATAGGCTGGAAACCTGTGACCCGATCTTTAGATCATTCTCAGGTATAACAACGCCACGTACTGAGTATTATTGTTGTTTGTTGTTGTTGTTGTTGTTGTTGTTGTCTTGTTATTTATAATTTATACAATTAACCTCTCTGTGGTTCGACCCCGGTCTTGCCGGGTTATTTATTACTTCGACACTCCTGCACTTGGGAGAAGACATCAAGCTTTTGGTCGTGTCAAGTTTTTTGGCGGCCGTTGCCGGGGAGGTAAATTCTTGTATAAATTATAATATTTAATTTATTTTCTCTTTTCACTTTTCATTTTATCTATTTTTGTTTCCTTTGTTTTGTTTTGTTTCTTTTCTTCTATTTTCTTTTCTTGCTTTTATTCTCTTCTTACACGTGCATGAGAGTTTTGTCACGTACATTAAGTGGTAGACTTTGTAGGGTATCCTCATCATTTTCAGAAAATATGGTCGAAGAAGATAATCAATCACTTCATAATGAGAATAATGAGAATAACCGTATGAGAACACTTAGAGACCACATGAATCCCACAAGAACAAGTGCACCCTCATGCATAGTTTTCCCTCCTGATGCATCTCATTTTAATTTTAAGCCAGCCATTATTCAACTTTTACCATCTTTTCATGGCTTAGACTTAGAAAATCCATACTTGCATTTAAAGGGAATTTGAGGAGGTCTGTAATACCTTATATACTCAAATTGTAGCATGAACACCATTCGATTAAAGCTTTTTTCCTTTTTTATTAAAAGATAAAGCTAAAACATGGCTACAAAATTTGAGACCAGGATCTATTCATGCTTGGGATGAAATGCAACAACAATTTTTAAAGAAGTTTTTTCCATCTCACAGAACAAACTCTTTCAAAAGACAAATCATCACTTTCACTCAAAAAACCAGGAGAAACATTTTACCCAATGTTGGGATAGGTATCGAGATTTGCTTAATACTTGCCCTCATCATGGTTTTGAAACATGGAGATTGGTTTCACATTTTTATGAAGGTTTAACACCTAGAGATAGGCAAATGGTTGAATTGATGTGCAATGGAACCTTTGAAGATAAAGACCCTAATGAAGCAATGGAGTACCTAGACTTGCTAGCCGAAATGCTCAAAATTGGGATACCACAGGTACTTATGAGGCACCAAGTAAAACTCAACCTCATACATCTAGTGGAGGTATGCACAACCTTAGGGAAGATCATGACCTTCAAGCCAAGTTTGCCATCTTTAGCTAGAAAAGTCGAGGCACTAGAATTGAAAAAGAGTGGTCAATTAAAATCTGTTCAAGACATTGTATGTCAAATCTATGAAACAAATGAGCATGCAACAAATAATTGTCCAACTTTGCCTTCTTTTAAGGAATGCCTCCATCAACAAGCCCATGCTTTAAAACAGTTTCCAAAGGCCCAACCATAACCCATACTCGTAAACATACAATCCTGGTTGGAGAAATCACCCCAAATTTCAGTTGGAAGAGTGACAACAATAATACACAAACTTCACAGCCACCGTTTCAAGCACACCATAATTTCAAAATTCTCATGGATATGCACCTCCTTATGCTCCACCTCCTAGAAGAAATTTTGAGGAAACATTGCATGCATTCATTGAAAAGCAGGAGACAATCAATACTCAACTTGCTCAAAGCATGACGATTTTAAAGATGCTCTTGCAAAATTAACAACTGCTCTCAGTTTCCAAGAGAAAGGTAAGTTTCCTTCTCAACCACAGCAAAATCCAAAGGGGCAATACAATGCAAATGCAAGTGGTTCTGGAAGCCAACACATGGATCAAGTCAAATCAGTCATCACTCTTCGTAGTGGTAAGGTTATTGAAAAACCCATTCTTGAACCTTGTGAGAAAGATGATGAGTCTATCTCTGAGGGTAAGGAAGGGGTTGAACCTGAACATTGCAAAGAAAAGGCTGATTCCCCGCCAGCACTTCCATTTCCTCATGCCATGACCAAACAAAGAAAAGTCAATCACAACTCTGAAATCTTTGAAATTTCAAACAGGTAAGGATCAATATACCTTTGTTGGATGCTATTAAACAGGTTCCTTCCTATGCTAAATTTTTGAAAGATCTGTGCACTGTGAAGAGAAAACTGAATGTGAAAAAGAAAGCCTTTTTAGCCGAACAAGTAAGTGCCATTCTTCAGAACAATAATGCTTTGAAATATAAAGACCCTGGTTGTCCTACAATTTCTTGCTTTATTGGAGAACATAAAAAATTGAAAGAGCCTTACTTGATCTTGGAGCTAGTTTGAATTTTACTTCCATATTCAGTTTTTCAAAGTCTCAATCTAGGTGAGTTAAAACCAACTTCTGTAACTCTTTTACTCGCCGATAGATCTGTAAAAGTGCCTAGAGGAATAATTGAAGATGTGTTAGTACAAGTCGATAAATTCATTTATCCTGTGGATTTTATTGTCTTGGACACGCAACCTGTTGAAGCATGTAATTCATTTCCTATTATTTTAGGACGTCCGTTTCTTGCAACTTCTAATGCATTGATTAATTGTAGGAATGGACTCATGAAGTTATCTTTTGGAAAACATGACATTAGAGATGAATATTTTCAACATTTGCAAGTCAGCCTGGAGATGATAATGATTTACAAGAAGTAGATCATATTGAAGAATTAGTTCATGATCAACTTGAATCTACTTTGAGTAAAATTGAGTTGGATGAATATGAAGATTTGCAAATGATTTATTCTCAGGAAGAAAATCACGGATGAAAAAGGCACCGAAAATATTGATGCCGATCTTTTGTCAGAGTGACAACAGATTTGATATCTGACATCAAACCAATCGATGATTACTTTCCTGAAGAATCCTTACTTTCTCTCAGTTCAATGCCTTGGTTTGCTAAAAATATCAATTTTCTTGCAACAGGAGATTTGCCAGCTCACTGGAGTACCGAAGACAAAGGAAAGTTTTTGAACGAAGTGAAGAACTTTTACTTAGATGCCCTTACTTATTCAAAAATTGTCCTGATCAAATATTTCAAAATGCATTCCCGACAATGAGGTAAGTAATGTCATTAAACTTTTGTCATTCTGAAGCATGTGGGAGTCAATTCTCATCAAGAGAGACGACTGCAAAATCTTACAAAAAATGGATTTATTGGCCCAACCATGTTCAAGGACACACATGCATTCTGCAAAACTTGTGAAAAATTGTCAAAAAGTTTGATACTGGTCAAAAGTTTTGCTTTAATAATTCTCAACTCCATTTATTTCCTGAAAAACTAAGATCAAGATGGAGCGGTCCATTTTATTTTGAAAACATGTGTATCCTTATGGGCCCTTGATATTGAGAAATCCAAAGAAATGACAATGTTTTTGAAGGTAAATGAACATCGTTTAAAAGCTTACTTTGATGAGTTTCCTAGTGAAAATGAATCCATTGGTTTGAATAATCTTATTGATAAAGGTTGATTATTTTGTTTTTCTCCACTTTTTTTTTGTTGCTTTTTAGTGTGACTTTTGTTTTGCTAGTCTCTCACCCCGGTCAAATGGCGGATAACGGTACTCCGTGACTCTTAAGTCGGTTCTTTCAGTTTTCCCAAATAACTGATATTTGTATATATTTGTACAATTCTCTGCTCTTTCTCCCTTCTTTGAATATTTTCCCCAATTCTAATTTTAAAATGGACACCACTCTTGAAAAGTTGAAAAGGTAATTTCCCGCTCTGCCTCAGAAATGCGATTACAAAAAATTTACCGTGCTAGGTGTGCAAGATTGAGGTTGTTAATGAATCATGGAATTCCTGAAGATATTCGCTGGCTAATTGAAGCAAAGGTCCGATTATCAGGTGAGTCCTCCAATTCTTTCATTTCACACATGCCTGGAACAGTAAAAGCACTTTTGCAAAGAAACGTCGTGCAAAACGACTGAAAGTCTATCATCGATGTGCCAGATGGACTTGTAATGCGACATGTCGTTCTTTAGGAATGGTATCTGTAAACCGTGAAGATAAAATACAATTCATTAAGGATGGCCTGAGTAAGGGTCTTAGATAATCTTTTTTTGACCCTTGAGACGCATCCTAGTGGAGATGTGGCATCGTGTAATTCATGATTTATGGCCACAATTCCATAAAGAACATGATCGACTTAGTCTTGGGAATCTGACTAAAAAAGACCCTGTTTGCCAGTTTTTAAGAAAACTGGATGGGAAGCCTATCCCGACCCATAGAGGGCGTTTAAGCCGTTCTTGACGTAAAACCAAGGGAAGATGTGAGCCACAATCACAACTATCTGTACATACATGCTTTTTCAAAATAAATAATTAATAAAGAGAGAGAGAGAGAGAGAGAGTTTGTGAGACTACAGCTGGCCTACATATAGGTGGTATGATTGCATTTTCACTTTTTCATCTATAAATTCTTCTCTTCCTTCCCTTCATTTCTACTCATCCCATATATTCATCAAATATATAGAAGTGTGTAGAAATGGCAGGTTCCTCAAGTCATCATATAAGAAATATTTGTGTTTTCGGTGGATCCAGTTCTGGGAAAGAGAAAGAGTTTTTAGAATCAGCAAATCATCTTGGTCAAGTACTAGCTGAGAGAAAGATTCATTTAGTGTATGGGGGAGGTAGCCTTGGGTTAATGGGAGGTGTGTCAATGGCTGCATTTTTAGGAGGCAGTCAAGTTTTGAGGGTTGTCCCCAAAGCTTTAGCAAATGGGGACATCATTGGAAAAACAATTGGAGAAGAACTACAGGTCCCAACAATGTCTGATCGACTGAATACCATGTTTAACCATGCTGATGCCTTCATTGCCTTACCAGGTGGTCTGGGCACATTGGAAGAGATCTTTCATATTTCATCTTGGGCCCAACTGCACATTCACCATAAACCTATAGGTTTGTTAAATGTTAATGGTTTTTATGATAAGTTGCTGTCTTTCCTTGATCAAGCTGTGGAACAGGAATTTCTAACATCTTCAAAGGCACGATGAATCATAATCTCTACTGCTACTGCTGAACAATTGATTGACCAACTACAATCTTTCATTCCTGTCATTGATCCCTGCAAAGAGTCCGTCTAGATTGGTCAACTAAGGAAGCCGGTAAAAAGCTTAGATTAGATTTGAGCCTTCATCTGTGAAACCTTGTGTCTTTTTGGTTTTTTAATTAATGGCATATTATATTTTGTTTTGTTACTTCTTATGTTTGTTTTAAGTGTGTTTCAGGTTTGTCATTGTTCGCTATTTCAGGTGATGTCTTCTATACTCTATCTTTCTACCTTTCGAACATTGAGGACAATGTCTCGTTTTGGTTGGGGGGAGAGGGTAGTAGTTTAAAAAAAAATATATATATATACTAACTTGCTAAACTGTTTTTGCTATATTATTAAAACCATTTGACAAAATTGTTTATTAGGATGGCAGAGTATGGAATCAATTTTATTGACTCTAGAGACGCATCTTAGTAAGTTTCATTACCAAGGTCTATCATAATACTTTCTTGAAATATTCAGAGTTTACAAACTCTCACATTGTTTATCACTTGATTCTGCTCCTATACTCATTTAACAAGTATTATTAAACCTTCATTTTCACACACACACTTTAAACATATGATTGTGGGTTGCACATTGGATTATATACATTAATATTATGTTCTTTTTGTTGAAGGTAACAACTAAGGGAAAAGGATAGTATATAAT